>NC_057795.1:661005520-661010982 GCF_018294505.1 Triticum aestivum
GATATTATTTGTGCATGTATATTGTCTTTTGTACATTAGACCCACCTCTCTATATAGTTTGTTGTATAGATTGAGGTAGAGGCCCAACATTGTACTTATATATACCGTGCACATTGCACCGAATTAATACATCGTGTAATTCTCACATCCAATACCAAGTTCCGGCTAGTTTTGTACTCGGGCCAAGTCGGAGCCAGCGCATAGGCCGAGTAAGTTGTGCGGCCGCGAGATCGTGTGTTGCGTCTCCTTAGAAAAACTTTAGTGAGATCGCAGATATACACTCACCAGAATCATGTCATTTGCCGATGTATCCGTTGTTGCTCATGGCAAGCTGCTGGAGCCGTCCGCGGAGTCGTCGGCCATGATCTACTCCGGCACGGCCTGCGGCAGTTGGTATCATCACCTGCTCGTGGTCGAAGGCTACTCCGGTCTCCAAAACACGCCCAGTGGAGTGGAGTCTGCATCAAGGGTCGCTCTTTCCGAGCTGGAGGCTACTGGTGCCGCTAAATGGTCGCCTTTACAAATAGTCCGCTTTAATCCGCTATAGCTGATTTGAAGGTCCGCCGTTATTTTTCATAGCCCGCTATTAACGGTAATCCCTCCAAGAACGATGGGTTCGCGTGTGTTATTCTTTCCCTTGACAAGGATGGTTCGCAACGCCCGTAAAAGTGCATCTGCAGTTTAGTTTCATGGATGAGGTTGAAAAGCAACAGCCTACACACATTCGTGCAATCAAAACTATTGACTTCTCAACCGGCCACACCAAGTGGGGTCGCCTTCGATTCATCAAGAGAGAGGACCTTGAGAAGTCAAAACATCTCAGGGATGATTGCTTCACCATTTTTGCAGCTCCCTCTCCTGCTAGAAGCAGCTCATGTTCCTGACGGTTGAAGCTTCTTTCAGCAAGGCTGAAGCTTTCCCCCGCGGCGATTGCAACATCTGCGTGATGGATTATGCCGGTTCCAACGTTCGTCGTCGAGGTCGCAACTTCCCGTCGCCGCACCCTCGTAGCACGCGGTCACCATGGTGATAGCAAAAAGTGCACCGGCGGTAGCAAATTCTAGTCCCCGTGGTCACCCATGTCGCCGCTCGTCGCACCACCGCACGCCAGTTGCGCCACCGGACACCGGTTGCAGCAAATTTGTTAGCCGGTGGTACCTTTCCCCACTGCCGGTTGCAACAAAATTCGCAACCCGTCATCGCCGGCCACACTTCATCGTCTTCCTAGTTGTAGCAAAAACGGCCATTGGTTGTAGATTTCCCTCGAGCCATTTGCAGCAAAGTCATGGATAATAAGCTTCAATCGCGAAAAAATATCTTCGAGCGCGGCGCGGGAAAAGCTTCAACCGGTGTGGGAAAAAGCTTCAACCGGTCTGTGAAAAGCTTCAACCTTGGAAAAAGCTTCAATGGCCATGGAAAGCAGAGCTTCAATCCGGCATATAGCGGTCAACGGCATGGGCGGTGCTGCTTGGCCACCAAGCTACAGCCATCGCCAAGCGGAGCTGCAACCAGAGGGTACAGCTATTGCATGAGTGGAGCTGGGGACAAGGGCGGCGATCGGCGACGAGGACGGACGGCGAGGGCACCAAGCGGCGACGAGGACGCCACGGTGGTGCTTCAAGTTCGGTCGTTTTCTCACAGGGGGTATGGCGGGGCCGCGGGGTGCGGAGCGTCGGCGGTGCTCGGGGGCGTTGCAATTTTTATTGCAGGGGAGGGGGAGGGGGTGACTGCGAGGAGGACGAAGCTGTGGTCAGATATGACGGTTTTAATCGCGCGTATCGGGCGGCCAGGGCTCGACCGGCCCAACAGAAATGCTTACTTCAAACCATACATGATATATATATACTAGCAGGATATAAGTTGCTAAAACAACACAAATGCTTACTTCAAACCGGACTCAGTTGCTAACACTACTCAAACTCCAGCGGAAGAAAAAGAAAAACATGTTGACTGAAGCCTAAAACGGTAAAACCATACCATGCATGCACGTCTGGGAAGAGCACGGCAAACACATCGGCAGAGCGCTAGTAGCCCAACGGCTAGGATGATGACGAGCAAGCAGCGAGCTACACTCTCGAAGCAAGCTTGATGACGAGCTCGTTCATAACAAAGGGATTGGCGGCAATGTGCTCCCAGTCACTGGTCGCCATAATCTGTCCCAGGTCTTTAGAGGATTGCACTTTGAGGAACTCCAGGCAGGCCTCCTTCAGTCCGCACGAATGGTGCTGTACAGCTAGACATAGTATGGTTGTGACCGAGCTCATGTCTATGTGCTCCGACAACCTCTTTTCACACATCGACCTGAGCCGCTGGAGATCATACCTGTCTGCAGCAACAAGCAAGTGCTGCAGCCACGCAACGTCAGATCCAGCTTCTGGTGCTTCAACCTCCATCTTGGGCATCGAGTCGGTGTAGATGAAACCAAGCAAGGCCTTGAACACATTTGGCTCCATGTCTTGTATCTGTATGGCACCAGCTGTAGTAGTTCCTTCCTTCATGGGACCAAAGAGCTCCGCCATAAAGACTGCGGAACGAGACGCAAGCACGCACCGGTGAGCGGCGAACATCTCGCTGCCAACCTCGAATGTCACATCAGCACCGACCTTTGTAGCAAGGAGATGGTTCAGCTGCTCGCATATGTTGGATGGTTGTACCTCGATGAAGTTAGCAGCAGCTTCCGGGATGACAAAATCGCATCTGATGGTGAACGAGTCATCCTTGAAATGCTTTGACTGCTCAAGGTCCTCTACTTTTATGAAACGATAGCAACCCTGGCCTAGGCCACTGCGATGGAATTCGTCTGCTTGTTGTGCACGGATGCGTGCAGGCTCTTGTTGGTCAACCTCGTCAACGAAACTGAAGTGCAGATGCGCTTTCACAGGCTGTGCAACATCCTGTCCCCGTTGAAGAAAAAGAAAAACGGACATGAAACCTGGAGCCTGGAGATAACCGTTGGGATAGAGCCCTATAGTCCATTCATAGGCTCCAGCTCTAAAACAGCAACCAGTGATGCACTTCCCAGGGGGTGTGTCTTTGATGCAGGAGTAACCTTGGACCACGAGCAGGTGATACCAGCTGCCGGTGGAGGAGTATATCGCGGCCGACGACACAGGCGGCGGCAGCAGCAGCAGACCGTTAGCAATGACAGATTCGCCGGCGAACGACATGATTCCTCTGACTATGAGCGCGCGATCAGATTTTCCCAGGGATCTGACGGGACAGGTCAGATACGTCCAGCGGCAACACACCTATATATCTGAGCAGCAGACTAGAACACACGCACCAGGAACTCGAAATAGGCCAAGAAAAGCTGGGAAGGAAACGCCATGCTCAGGGGCGGTCGGCTCGTCCGACTTATATAGGACATGTCAGGTTACAAGGACTTGCACGGCAAGAAAGCAAACTATCCTAACAGGCTAACAACCCTGATTAATAACAACACGTACGTACGGCCGGAGATTGACTCTAAACGATAACCTACCACCTATACATCTGATCCTTACCAAATATATACATGAAATAATACTTTTTTTTGTTAGGATACATGAAATAATACTTTAAACAGCCAGGCTTCTCCTAATTAATTTGCCGGTGTTACAACTCAATGACCTGCTGCTAGTTATATACACGCACGACTCGGCCTACTAACCTATCAAGCCTGCCTGCAGACGCGAACAGAACAAAAAACTGCTAGTACAACACGGCCACGTACTAAACACACTCCCAAACAGACAGAGGCTGATGATTCTAAAGGTGATATCTAACTACAAGATGACTTTATTTGAAAACGGAATCCAAATATCAACAAAAAGATGAATGGAAAGTCTTGTCGATATGAATTGATCTTCAACCCAATGATGCACCAGCTTAGGCAAAGCAATTCAGGACAAAACACACTCGATTACAATCCGATCATTGGCATCGTACTAGCTATAGCTTATCCGGCTCATAACACATACTCCCTCTGTTCCAGTATATAATGCGCATAGTTCTCAGCTCTTATACCAATGCATGCGCTGAAGATGTGGTTTGTACTAGACTTACCCCTGCATGCAAGTTCTGTCCCACCCCATGTGCGCTCGTTGCTGTGTTTCCTGTGATTTCTGTGAAGGGTGAATTCGTCCAGGGGAGGCTTGGGCTGCATGCACGCACTACATTGAGGAATTTTGCCAAAAAACTAATACGCACTACAAAAGGGAATGGAGGGAGTAACTTGTTTGGATTACTCCGATACTTAGGGATGCAAGCGGACCGCATGCCCTTGTTCGCGATAGTCTACGAAAAGAAAAACTAAACTAACACGGATTTTAAAGCGAAAAGGTGCGACGACACCCGGGTGCCCCGACACTCTCCGGGCTTGTCCATTCAGCGAAAATAAAATTCGTGCTAACCACTGTCCAGCAGCAGATGCTTTGCAGTACCAGAAGAATTAGGCAGACTTTTTTAAGCAGACAAACAAGGACGAGAGGAGGAAGTAGCATCGAGGAATTGGTTTTTTTGTTAGAAAAGGAGGATGACCCCGGGCCTCTACATCTGGTCGATGCATACGGCCAACATCGAGGAATGGGTCTGGCAGGAAACAGTTTCACACATGCATGCACAATACAGTCTCTCTCTTCTCACGTTTTCTCTCTTTGAAAGCAGTCACACATGCATGCACGAAGCTTGCTCTCTCTCCTCACTCTCTCTTTCCCACAAACTCACATGCATTGCTACAGGGCGCCAGCGGTCCACGCGGGTGATGGCTGAAGTGATAGTGCACGCGCCTACTCAGCCGAATCACATGAGATTCCATTGCATGGTCACTCCTTTGAGCCTTCTTGGGTCTCCCATCGCAGTATTCTAGCATGTCGACATGTCGTCTCCAATACCGCCCATACTCCTGCGCTTAATGAAGCACCAGAACAGCTAATGGATTTCATTGCTATAGTGCATGGCACAAATCTCAATGCGTCATATTCTGAATGAATGATACACATAAGAGGGTGTCTAGACACCCGGGATCTAAAAGACCACTCTCATTTTAAAGTAATGAGGATTAGTGCAATTTTTGTTTCGCGGACAAGCGGATGCCGTCTGGTGGCATCCCTAGCGACACTAGTTGGCTAGCACTATGCTTGTGGGAAATCACGGCATGACATACGTCTCCTCATCTTCTTCATGTGCACCCGCGCGCCAACATTGGTATGACTCATGGAGAACAAATCCCTAATGGCCGGCTATCACTTCTAAGAGAGCGACTTGAGATGATTTGTGACGGGTAATGTTGCGGGCAATGTGGCGATACTAGTGATGAGTATGATATCATCAAGACGGGTGGCGATGAGGTTAGGCCGGACCAAGGCTTGCAGTTAGGGATACATTTGGAGAACGCGTCGAACCACACATATGGTGTCCATGTGAGGCTCCCCGCCATCACGGTGTGCTATTGTGTGGGGCGGCAACATGTTTTGCTAGGATTG
>NC_057795.1:661011212-661012016 GCF_018294505.1 Triticum aestivum
GATTGTGATGACTGGAAGAGCTTGCAATCTCTATATGCTAACTTCTAAGGGCCTCTTTTGTTTCGTAGGGTTTGAAAAACATAGGAATAGAAAAAAAAAGTAGGATAGGGCCAACACTTATAAGGTTAGCTGAATCAAAAACACATCATATAGTAACATAATTTATTTGATTGCACCATAGGAATAACATGATACTTTTCTATATAGATATTGATCAGTAGATTTCATACTTACCATAGACTCAAAGGAATTTTACCAAGAGGTCTAACCTCTTGCTAATCCTATGGAACTGTAATGTGGGAAAACAATTCAAAGGGATTTTCGAGTATGTTTTCCTTTGAGCCACATGAATTCTAAAAGAAGAAGAAAATCTCAGGTTTGAAATCATATACAAATATTTGAATATTCTTTGAAGCAAAGAGGCGTTGCCTATGTTTTAATATTGTAATTCTGAATTTACATGCACAATAGTAGCGGCAAGTAACACACATGGTACAGACCACCGGTGTTAGTATGACGATGGTAATCTTGGACAAATGAAAAGAAAAATCCAAAGTAACAATGTAGAACCATGATAACAAGAGAGGGGTTCCCGAAGGACCTATATTAGTTTCGTTAAATATTAGCAAACATTATATCACTCTTGACTCAACGCCCAAGAACTTTGCAAAGAATACCCCAGAGACACAAGTAAATGATAATGTGCTCCTTATTTTTCATTGAGATTTTAATGCCGAACCAACCACAACACCACCGAGGACAAAACTGCATGCGATGAGGAGGTCGCCGCAGCACCGCCGGGCC
>NC_057795.1:661012152-661012645 GCF_018294505.1 Triticum aestivum
GGATTCTTCACCAGTTTCTAAATTTAACTTATTAAAGTAGATTTTAAGGTACCAAACAACCGAGTTCCAAAAGCATTTTCATCCTAGTTTAAGTACCCCGTCGGCATTACAAACACTAGTTTTACCTTTAGCATATACAGTATTTGACAAACTTTCTTTATGAAACCTAGCTCAAGCATATTGTATTGACTTTTAATTGGTTTCATGTTTTATGACTAAGCTTATTAAGTTATCCGTACACACACAAACTACGCAAACAACGAGTTCACCATTGAGGTTGCCAAAAGGGGCGGTATTTGATGATTTTTCATGATGATAAATGGGACAGTATTATTTTTGCTTTGTGGTTCATTCATGGCGTGAAGCAACAATTTTGAGTAAGAAATATTTGGCTACAGCAATATCCTTAAAGTTATTTGTACACATTGATATCATCTAGCACATTGAATGATGACCACTTTTGTTCAATCCGTATAGTGTTGTGTGTGTGTGT
>NC_057795.1:661012920-661017212 GCF_018294505.1 Triticum aestivum
GTGTCACAATTTTGATCTATTGAAAAGTTATCTAGTCCTCCAGTCAGTTAGAAGCACACCATCCAATTCAAGATCAATTATGCCATAGAATGCAACCAATCTCTTTGTATATATTATATCCAAACTAAATCCAATAATTTTGTCAAAATTCAAACAGAATTCAATCATTTTTAAAAAAAATCAATGAAAGTTTCCCTAAACAATTCTACAATTTTGGATATATTATGGTGAGATTCGAAATTTTTCTATCACCGACACTTTAAACCCATCTAGCGCCACCATTAAGATCTCCGTGATTTTGACAACCGCCCGCTCCCAATACATGTGTATTGGAGGCCAATGTATAATATATGTTAGAGCATCTCCAACCGAACCCCCTACTCCCCTCCCCTCGCCATATGTCCGGACAGACAGGCGGGGCAGAGCCTGAACCAAAACAATACCATCCAGCCTGACCCCTTATACCTAACCCACATGTCCAGCCTGTCCAGCACCCCCCCCCCCCATGTCTAGGTCATGTGGGGCGGATATGGGGCCATCCATACTCGTCCGGAAGGTCGGATGGGTCAATGTTGGCCCACACGACCCCACAGAACACACCCCCACCTCCATCATAGGAAAACCCTACCTCACTATATCTGCTCTTTGCACCTCCCCTCCGGTCTCGTCTCTGCCATATGTCGCCACCATATCCGACTAGGAGCTTGACATCCGCCAGTCTTAGATGGATAGGGGTGGCTCATTGAGCTTCGCGCCCTCCCGGTGGCCTAGATGGCCCCTAGCTCCGGGCCCAACCACCGTGGCTCGTCGCGGTTCGCGCCATCCCCGGTGGCACGGCGAGGCTCTTGCAGCTCCGGGCCGGTCCCCCTTTGTAGGTGACAACAACAACAACAACAACAACAACAACAATAATAACAATAATAGATCAAATTAATAACACTAATTTACAGTAGTTTTTCCAATCCCCACAGAAAAAAATAGCTTTTTCATACATCTAGATTGCTCTACTTTTATTTATAACCAATAAACAAACATGTTTCTTGGTGTGAAAATGAAGACAGACAGCAATATGAGAACGGAACAACTTGTTAATAAGGTGCGGCATACTTCACACCGCAGGAATACAGGACATTGTGACGTTAATGTTTACTGAAATGAATTTATAAACCATCCATGCGATGCACATGCACATGCACACGCACATGACCTTTCTCTCTTACATCACACCCTCACTCTTTGGCATAGCACGACGAACTACAATCTTGAAGCAAACTTGGTGATGAGCTCATTCAGAACAGAGAGATTGGTTGCAGCTATGCGCTCCCAGTCACTGGTCGCCATGACTTGTTGCAAGTCCGCAGCGGATTGAACCTTGAGGAACTCCAGGCAGGCCTCCTTCAGGTCGGAGCAGTGATGCTGCACAGCTAGGGCAAGGATGGCAGTCACCGAGCTCACATCTATGTGCTCCGACAACCTCTCTTCACACATCGACTTGAGCCGCTGAAGATCGTACCTGTCCGCTGTTAGACTCTGTATATACTGAGCCTATATGTATTATAGTTGTAATTGTATTTGTACACTATGATGTACCCCTATATAATACAAAGGCCACCCCACGTTGGAGGTGTGCCACAAACCCTAAAACCCTTTGTTTTACATGGTATCACGCCTATCGATCTAACCTACGTCTTCCGCTCCAACCCCGCCGCCAGCCGCCTTCGTCATATCGCATCCGGCCGCCGACACCACCGCTGCCCTCGCAGCGTCCCTCGCCGCCGCATCGACTGCTGCCGCTGGTGCGGGTCTCCGATCCGTCGCCACGGACCATGCGTTCCTCCCGCCGTCGCTCGCGGCTCTCCTCTATGGAGGGGCTGCACCCTACACGACAGAGGGCTCGCTCGGCCCCCTGTCGACGCGATCTGCGGGTCACCAGTACACCGGCCCCGTTGCCTACCAGTACGCCGGCTATTCCTCGTCGCCCTCTGCATCTACCCTGCTTCCGGCCGCCTCGTACCCGTTGGTCCCTGCGCCACCGCCCTCGGCCGCCCCGCATCCGATGATGCGCCCGACCGTGTCTGCCCGCCTGCTGTCGTCTACACCGCAGCGGACTCGTCTGTCGCCGACGCCCCTCACGTGGCCTATGGCGGCTATGGTGGCCTTCCTCTCTATGGTGCCCCGTACGGCTCTTCGCCCGCGCCGTGCCCTCCACCAGGCGTCTATCCTCGGTCCGGCGCCCTCGCGGCCTCCTCGCTGTATGGTCCGCCGGTAGCATACGGTGCACCGTCGTCCCACGGCGTTGCGGCGTATAGCGCTCCACATCAACCCCCGTCTGCGCCGCCGCCCTACATGGATCTCGAAGCTGCTTTGGCTGCGATCTCCTCGCCGCCGTTCCTGTTCTCGCACCTTCTCCCGGTCAAGCTCAAGCCGGATAACTACCTCTACTAGCGTGCGCAAGTGCTACCTTTGCTTCGCAGCCATTACTTGGAGGGCTTCGTCGACGGTACCCTGCACTATTTTCTCGGTCTGGAGGTCTCGTACTCTGGTTCTGGTTTGACGCTGACTCAGCAGAAGTATTCTCTTGATGTTCTTCGACGTGCTGGTATGCTCAAGTGCAAGCCTCCTACTACACCTATGTCCTCTACTGACAAACTGTCTGCCCTCGATGGTTCTCTTATTTGTGCTGATGAGGCCACTGAGTATCGCAGTATTGTTGGTGGTTTTGAAGTACTTGACTATTACTCGTCCGGATATCTCTTATGCTGTCAACCGTGTCTGTCAGTTTCTGCATGCACCTCGAGATTCTCATTGGATTGCTGTTAAGCGTATATTACGCTACATTCAGTTGACACCTTCCTATGGTCTACATTTGCAACCGGCGACCTCTGCAGCTCTTTCCGCGTTCTCTGATGCAGACTGGGCTGGGAATCCGGATGACAGGCGATCAATGGGGGGCTATGCAGTGTTCTTTGGTGCTAACTTGATCGCCTCGAGTGCTCGTAAACAAGCAACAGTGTCTTGCAGTAGCACTGAGGCTGAGTACAAAGCAGTTGCAAATGCTACAACTGAGCTGATTTGGATACAGTCCTTGCTTCGAGAGTTGAGGATCTCTCAGGAGCAACCTCGTGTTCTTTGGTGTGATAATATCGGTGCTACGTATCTGTCTTCGAATCCTGTATTCCATGCCCGAACAAAACACATCGAAGTTGACTATCACTTTGTCAGAGAACGTGTTGCCCAGAAGCTGCTTCTCATCAAGTTCATCTCTTCAAAGGATCAACTTCCTGACATCTTCACCAAGCCACTACCGCTTCCTCGGTTTGAAGGCTGTAGGCGCAATCTCAACCTAGTAAACTCTTCTGAGCTCGGTTGAGATTGAGGGAGGGTGTTAGACTCTGTATATACTGGGCCTACATGTATTATAGTTGTAATTGTATTTGTACACTATGATGTACCCCTATATAATACAAAGGCCACCCCACGTTGGAGGTGTGCCACAAACCCTAAATCCCTTTGTTTTACATCCGCCGCGGCAAGCAAGTCCCACAACCACGTAATCTCAGCTCCGGCTTCTCCTTCCACCTCCATCTTGGGCATTGAGTCGGTGTAGACAAAACCAAGCAGCGCCTTGAACACGCCTGGCTCCATGTCTTGTATGTGTATGGCACCGGATGTGGTCCCCTCCTGCATGGGGCCAAAGAGCTCTGCCATGAAGACGGTGCACTAGTAGAAAAGGGGCCAATGGTCCAGGCCGGTCCAGCCCATTAGTCCCGGTTCAATCCAGAACCGGGACCAATGGGGGCATTGGACCCGGTTCGTGAGCCGCAGGGGCCGGCCGGGCCACGTGGGTCATTGGTCCCGGTTCGTCTGGACCTATTGGTCCCGGTTGGTGGGACGAACCGTGACCAATGGCCCTCGCTCCTGGCCCACCACCATTGGTCCCGGTTGGTGGCCTGAACCGGGACCAAAGGACGACCATTAGTTCCGGTCCATTCCACCAACCGGGACTAAAGGGTCGGTCCACGTTGCGGCCAAAGTTTAGTCCCACCTCGCCAACCGGAGGGGAATCCGACCGGTTTATAAGCCCCTCCCTCTCTGCCTTATTGAGCTCCTCTGAAAATGAAAATAGATGCCCTTATATAGGGAATTTAGGCTAAATTCATACGAATTTCTCTTGAAATTTGTTATGAATTTAATTTGAATTTCCTCTATAAGCGCATCTATGCTCATTTCTGAGTAGCTTTTTATATAGTTTTTTTTTCTTTTCTGCTATATTTATTTTTTTCTTTTTATTT
>NC_057795.1:661018066-661018995 GCF_018294505.1 Triticum aestivum
ATCACAACTATTTTTTGCTTCAATTCATTTCTGAGTATCTTTTTATATAGTTTTTTTTCTTTTCTGCTATATTTTTTTTATTTCTGAGTTGTAATAAGTCATTAAAAATAAGCATCTATGCTTCTTTTTTAGTACAGTTAATCACAACTATTTTTTGCTTCAATTCATTTCTGAGTAGTTCTCTAAATATATTTTTTTCTTTTCAGCTATATTTATTTTTTTGTTTTTATTTCTCAGTTGTAATAAGTCATTAAAAATAAAAAGAGGCGCAATGCTTGTTAATTTGCTTCAATCCTTCGGAATAGTGTCAACTGCACTGCACATAGCTCTGTGCAGTCTACCGTATTCCTCAAGGCTTGAAGCTAACCAACGTGCAGGAGCATTGGGCCTCTTCGTCATCGTCTCTGCACTCAGGGCTTATAAGCAGCTGCGAGTGCCTCTCGCTTGGCGAGGTGGGACTAAAAAAACAGCTGCAGGAAGAATCAACAAAAAATCAGCTGCAGAAAATAAAAAAGTAGTTAGACGGGTCCATTGGTACCGGTTGGTGGCTCCAACCGGGACTAATGCCACCCTTTGGTCCCGGTTGGTGGCCCTAACCGGGACCAATGCCACTCTTTAGTCCCGGTTGGTGGCACCAACCGGGACCAAAGGTCTTCGTTTCCCGCCCTTTGGGCTGCTGAAAAGAGGCCTTTGGTCCCGGTTGGTGGCACCAACCGGGACTAAAGGGGGCATTAGTCCCGGTTTGTGCCATGAACCGGGACCAAAGCCTCTGCTACATATACAGGACTTAGCGCGACTTCGATCTCTCCTGCTCCACTCCCGTCGTCGCGCGTCTCCCTGCCGCCACCTCGCCGTCGCCGCCCCGCCCCGACGCCGTCGCCGCCCCGCCCCGCCACGCCCCGACGCCGTCGCCGCCCCGCATCGCCCCG
>NC_057795.1:661020188-661043118 GCF_018294505.1 Triticum aestivum
AGTTGAACTAGCTAGTTGATTTAATAAACTAATTTATTTTACTATATATAGAAGTAGTTTGTTTTTAGTAAGTACTACTTATTTATTTATAGTAAGTGCTTAGTAGTTGAACTAGGTAGTTGATTTAATTAATAAAATTACTTTTATTTAACTATATATAGAAGTAGTTGCCGCATCGACGTCGGCCATGCCTATCCCGCATCCTCGTCGTCGTCGACTCGGCGGTGGAGGCCTGCTTGATCAGGGCCATTTTCGGGACTGGGCTCCGCCGGGTTGGTATTGGGAGGTGTTACCTTCCGGGGGACGTAGGTTGGTGAGGAGGCAGCCCGTTGTTGACCCGATCCTTGTTTGGTGGCGGTCGCGTGGGCCAGTGATGGTGGTGAGGCATCCGGACACCACGGAGGTGGTACGTCACCGTGTCAGCGAGGAGGACGAGCACGTCCATCGCTACATGGTTGCATTAGAGGGCAGATTCGACAATACCTGGCAGGTTCTTCAGGGATCTCACTGGAGCTATGATCCTGTGATGGTTCCTTATCTTTGGGTGTCCACCGCCCGCGTCGATACCCGTCGGGCGCTACGGTTCTAGTTGTATTAGTGATAATATTCGACGATGTACGGACACCAAGAGATGATGTACTTTTGCTTATAATTATTGAATGCATGCTAATTTGAATACTATACTTTATTTTATGATTTGGTTTTGCTTATTTTATGATTTGGTTTTGCTTATTGAATGCTCATATTGGATAAGTTCTCCTTCATTCCCGTGTGCTAGACAATTTGATATAATAATGCACTCCGGAATGAAAGGAGGAGCTACGTACATCGATCATCGATAGTCAACCCGTGATTAATAATAATGATCTAGTTTAATATTTGAATTATGAACGTAGGCCGGAATGTCGTACTCATCGGACGACGAAAACCGCCCGGGGGAGTGCGACTGGTGCCACGACGACCGAGGTATCTGCGACAGGTTCATTGTGCTGGACGAAGATCGTCGCTTCAGCATTAAGCTCGAGGAGACTTTCGATGTTCATACGGTACGCAACCGACAATAATAGTTTTTTTTCATAATTACTCATGACTTCAACTATTTTAATCATGGCAATATTTTTCATCTTTTCCAATTCGACTAGCTTATCCCATGCTTTGCAAGACGCTATGTCTTGGAGAGGATGGGTTTTGAAGACCATGAAAGTTTTGAAACCAAAAAAATTATCCTAAGTATCCATCATGGTGTGGATTTTCAAGTAAAGTTGTACAATGCTCAGAGTGTAATTCATTTTGGTTGCAAAAATTGGGAAGCACTTTGCAAGATGTATGGTTTTGATTAGGGTATGCTTGTTACCATGGATCTTGGTGATCCTACAATCGAGCAAGAGAGACCTACGATTTTCGTCCTTGTGAATACACCTCCAATTCTTCCCCCATGTGAGCTTAACATAGTTATTAAGTAATTTATATTGTTTATTTCAAAATAGTTGACAACTTATTCTCCATTAACAGCTTATTTTCATTGTTCAAAGAATGTGCGGAAGATGTTAGACAGAACCTACTACACCGAAGGCTCCGAACTAACTTATCAGGAGAAAAATCATCTGGTCGCATTTTGTACTGATCTTGAGAATTACAATGTCTACAATCGAACTCCTCAACATTATGGTCAATACGTGCCACTAGTGCACGTGTTGAACTACGGTAACTACCATGGAGATACACTGGTAAGATTTTTTACTATTACAACATCCGTGCATCTTTTTGCACACTTCTAAAACTAGTACATCATATCATTGCTAACTACAAAGTTATTACTATGTTTTTCAACAGATAATCCCGAATGATTGTGTGCCTCATCTGATGTATACACACGGTAGCCTTCATGTTTTGAACATACAACCAGGTCGTCCTACGAATCTCAACTGTCCATACCGGGTTTCTAAAAGAAGTGGAGACATGACAATCAAGGAATGGAAAAAATGTATGGACAGTCGTAAGGAGCTTCTTGGAAGCAACATTCAGCGAAGGGCAAAAATTGGAGACAGGATGATCGCCATTCTTCATAATGGAGAGTCAGGGTCTATATTATTTTATGCTATTTTACCTTAAGAATGTTTAGGTCCTACCTGATACTGATGATCATTTGTTATGAACAATTATGTAGGGTTGGGTTCGATAACTATGAGGATGATGATCGTATGACTTATTATTAATAACGAGTAGAAGTTGTATGATGATGCATGATTAGTAGGACGAGTACTTGTTATTATATATGCTGATGTATGCGAGCATGCATGAGTTATTATATCAGCGGGTAAAATGAACATATATAGCAGCAGCGTTGGTAAACCAAGGACGAATATATAAGAGAGGACACTTCTCTCTATTAGCTAGCTAATATAACAACCTAAAAATAACCCCCAAAACCCCTAAAGCAGCCACTTTCCAAAAAACCATGGACTTTTGGTCCCGGTTGATGCCACCAATCGGGACCAAAGGTCCCCTAACTAGGCTGGGCGCACAGAGCCACGTGGAGGCACATTAGTCCCGGTTTTTGTTTGAACCGGAACTAATGGGTGGAGGTATTAGTAACGACCCATTAGTCCCGGTTCATGAACCGGGATTAAAGGCCCTCACGAACCGAAACTATTAGGTGTTTTTTTACTAGTGGTGTAACATGCCGCAAGCACGCATCGGTGAGCGGCGAACGTTTCATGGCCAACCTCGAATGTCACGTCGGCGCCAACCTTTGTCGCAAAGGGTTGGTTTAGATGCTCGCATATGTTAGTTGGCCGCACCTTGATGAAGGCAGCAGCAGCAGGTCCAGGGATGATAAAATCGCATCGGATGGTGAAAGAGTCATCCTTGAGATGCTTTGACTACTCAAGCTCCTATTTTTTTATGAAACGATTGGGACCCCAGGCTTGGCCACACCGAGTAAACCCAACTGATGTCTGTGCACGGATGCGTGCGTGCTCTTGCTGGTCGACCTCATCAACGAAACTAAACTGCACGTGCGCTTTCACAGGCTGTGCAACTTCCTGTTTAAGAAGAAGGAAAACGGATATGAAGCCAGCCACACTCTTGGGATAACCACTGGCATACAAACCTATAGCCCATTGATAACCGCCAGCACTAAAAAAGCCACCATTGATGTACTCCCTCCGTTCCTAAATATAAGTTTTTGTAGAGATTTCACCATGGACTAGACACGGAGCAAAATGAGTGAATCTACACATTAAAATGCATCTAGATACATCCGTATGTAGTTCATAGTGGGATCTCTATGGCCCAGTGTGGTTGAGCTTTTATCAACGGATTCCGCTGCCGCGCGGCAGAATCTGAACCAAAGGGCGAACCCAGCAGAATCCGATTCCAGAAATCCGCTGCCAAAATCTGAACCAAAAGGAGAAGCAGCCCAGGACGTGCTTTCCAAATCTGATTCCGCTGCGGGCCAAAATCTGAAAAAGCTGTATTCCGCGGACGGCAACAACAAGCGTCCGTCAGCAATGACGGATTTGCCGGTGAAGGACATGATTCCCTGCGATCTATCGGGACAGCTCACCTCCGGCGGCAACACAACTCGCCGGCTCAACTTGGATGTGTATACAGACGCACGACGCCAAAAGGAGACACTTGACTGGGAACCAACCCTCCCCTCCCGAGGCGCTCCCGCGGGCGTCCCCGGGAGGCAACCCTAGCGCTGCCGCCCCCGTCTCCTCGCCCCGCCCCCCATCCCTCGCCGCCGCTGGTGGCGTCGCCGGCCAAAGGCCGCGTGGCGCAGGCGGCGGCGGGGCGTCTTCCTCCCGCGCGCAGGTGACGGGCGGCGCGGGGCGCCCTCCCCTGCTCGGTGGTGCCGGGCGCCGGTCGGCCGCTGCTCTGTTTTCCTCCCTCCTCCTGGCGTCCTGGTGGACTGCCAGCGCTCCCTCCTCCCCTCCTCCCCTCCTCCTTGGCTCGTGGGGGCTGGAGGCCCGGGGGCGTGCTGGCAACGGATCTGGCACCCCCTACCCAGATCCGGCTGGTGGTGGTGGTTGGCGGTGTCACGGGTGGCCGGTGGCCCTTCCAAGGTGGTGGCGCTGCAACTGGTCCTCGTTCTGCTCCGGTGGGGTGGCGGGGCATCGACTGCTCCTGGCCAGGGCATGGAGACGCAGGTGGTGTGGTGGTGGTTGACGCTCTTGGCGGCCTTCCTCGACGGCTGGGTGCGGACAATCCGGCGGCCCTCGCCGGCGGACGGGTGGCTGCCTCTCCCTTGCAGGTTCTGGCCCGGAGGCCGTGGTAGGGCATCAGGGGTGACGCAGGGGAGGCTGCTGGAGGGACGGGTAGACCGACTACCTGTCACCGGCCTAGTGCCTCCTTGCCGCTGACAGTTGTTCGGGGCGGGTTGGTCATCGGCAGTTCCGATGGTGCTTGGGGTTTGCCGGTCGGCTCAAAGCTCATGCCTTTGATGGTCTCCGGAGTGTCTGGATGCAAGGCCGCGGCCTTGGTGGCAGGAGCTGCTGGCTCATGGGCGGAGCTCGTGGCTCGGGCGCTGATGGGCTTGCTGTCATGGCCGCGTGGGCGGCATGGGGTGGGCCTTGGATGATCTCGGTGGTGGTGCGGCCGGCGCTCTCATGTAGGGCCGTACATTGGACGGAGGCTGAGGGTGGTGGCCGGGGTGAAAACCTCGTCTGGCTCGGAGCCAGACCGATGGCGGCGGCGTCCATGCGTCGTTCCCTTCTTGAAGGCTCCATCGCGGTAACCCTGCATCCTTCGTGTTACTCCGGGTGAAAACCTAGATTCCCTGGATCGGGCGGTGGTGGCTCGTCGGTGCCGTTTCTTTCTTGGAAGCACCGCTTTGGAGTCCCTGGTTCGTCTGAGTTACGGTTTCGATCGTCTCCTCGCGGTGACTCGTTCACGGTGAAGAGCTCTTTAGACCCTTAGCTATGCTCTTCTGCCTATTTGTCGTTTGCTTTGGGGTGTTTAGAGTAGCTTTGCTGTTCGTCAGCTCCCTTGTATCTGCCTTGGGTGTGTGTGTGGTGTCGAGTGGTTTGCATCATGTATGTTGATCGTTGCTTTATTTATAAAGCGGGGCGAAAGCCTTTTTCGGTATACAGACGCACGCGCCCGACTCGCAGGAACTAGATTGGCCAGAGGCTTTCTCGTAATTTTCTGGTGCTACAACAACTCAATGACCTGCTGGTGGTTAGGTTACATACACGCACGAGTCGGCCTATAGTAACCTATCGAGGCTGACTCCAACAAGAACCGCTAGCTAGTCCTGAAGTCTAATGACAAGTGGAGGATGCGCATGGACTTTACTGATATCAATAGAACATGTCTCGGAGATCCGGTATACAGAAGTGAGTATGAAACCGAAGATGAAGGAAAAACATCGTTCAGTATACCCCTCCCAGGTGTTGTGTCATGTCAAGAAGTCGTTCAGAATCAATAATGCAAGTGAAACCTATCAGTGTGCTATGAAGCACACTTTCGATGACCCGATCAGGTGAAGCATGGAGGTGTAACATCGATGACCTAGGGTTGAAGACTAGGAAGAAGCGTGACATGTTGCTTGACTTGTACAAGGCCTTTGAGAACCTGAGAAAGACACATTAACATCATCCACAAGGAGTGTGTCTTCGTGGCCGGGGCTAGGAAATTCCATGGTTTTATGGTCTCACATCGTAATATCAAGATGAACCCAACAAAGATTAAGGCCGTCGAAGGAATGGAACCCCCAAGAACGTCTAATTATCCACCTACTTTTAGGTAATCCACGGTTTCACACAAGAACAAAACATATTAGGGTGAACTAACATTTTGTACGAGAATGAGTCACACAAAAAGCATTGAACATTTGATTTGTGCCTTCGAAAGATCAAGTTGTAGATGGGTTTACTAAACCTCTCTCAAATCGATGGTGTTTTAAGGGCAATCTCGATTGTTATGATTCGGCTCGGCGAGGCACGCCGTGATTTTCCACGAATATGCTATTAGTACTTATAATATGCACTGTAGCATATCCGAAAAAAAGAGGGTAGATTAGAATCTTTTTTATTTTCTGATTGGGGATGTTAGATTATGAAACTACCGGTTATGTAGAGACCCTATCAAACTCTAATTGATTGTTTATAATGATTGTTACCAATTCGTGAGTTATCCCTAGCTAGTACGAAAGCAGCCGCACCCTGATTGGAAGGAGCACGTCAAACACATCGTCGAGTGCTAGCCCTCAAGATCGGAAGAAGCATGTCCTTCGCCGGCGTTTCGCCATCGTCCATGGCGCCGGCCATGATCTACTCTGGCAAGGACAGCAGCGGCAGCTGGTGGTATCACCTGCTCGTGGTGGAAGGTTTCTCCCGCGTCAAAGATACGCCCACGGGAAAGCACATCATGGATCGTTCCTTCAGTGCTGGAGGCTATCGATGGGCTCTGAAGTTGTGTCCCAATGGTGATCGCATGGAGACTGCTGGTTTTATCTCTGTTTTTCTTGTCCTTCAGGAGGATGTTGCGCTGCCCCTAAATGTGCATTGGCAGTTTAGCTTCGTCGATCAGGTTGACCAGCAAGAGCCTGCACACATCCGTGCAGCCTACACAGGTGATTTCTCTAAAAGTGGTCATGGCTGGGGTTGCCGTCGTTTCATCATACGAGAGGACCTCGAAAAGTCAGAGCATCTCAAGAATGACTGTTTCACCATCCGGTGCGACTTTATCATCGTCTCCGAAGCTGCTGATACTTTCATTGAGGTGCCGTCATCCAATATATGCGACCATAGGAGCCATCTTTTGGTGACGAAGCTCGGTGCCAATGTGAAGTTCGAGGTTGGCAGCGAGATGTTCGACGCGCACCGGTGCGTGCTCGCGGCCCGTTCTGCCGTCTTCAGGGCTGAACTCTTTGGGCCCATGAAGGAGGGGACTATGGCCGGTCCCATACAGATACAAGACATGGAACCAGATGTGTTCAAGGCTTTGTTGGTTTCGTCTACACGGAGTCAATGCCAAAGATGGAGGTGGGAGGAATAGCAGGAGAAGTCGGACCTGAGGTTCCGTGGATGCAACACTTCCTTGCGGCGGCAGACAGGTATGATCTCCAACGGCTCAAGTCAATGTGTGAAGACAGGCTATTGAAACACATAGATTTGATCTCGGTGTCGGCCATCCTTGGTGTAGCTGCGCGACACCATTGCTACGAACTGGAGGAGGCCTGCCTGGAGATCCTCAAATTCCAGTCGGCTGCCGGCTTACGAGATGTCATGGCGACCAATGACTGGCAGCACATATCTACGACCGATCCGTCTGTTATGTATGAGCTCATTACCAAGCTTGCTTCGAAAGCTAATCCGTAGTAATGGTATGCTTACTTAATTATTGTTCCACGAAAAGAGAGGTTGTGATCTCCTTACCGTGTATGTGTACCTGTGGTATAGATTCAGTAAAGTGTATATTTTGCTGCTTTCATGCATATATCCAGGGCAGAGAAAATGTTGGTTCTTTGTTTTTTGGGAGGTGAAAGAAATTTCAAATAATTGTCTATCTAGTTCTTCAGTTTTTTCTATCTAATTCTTCGCTTTTTTATATCGATATCTATATCTTTCTATTCATATTTTTAGTATCTTTCATATGTATTTTGTGTTTGGAATCCTATGTACTCCCTCTCATCCATATTAATTGTCACTGGCTGATCATAGGAAACATTCCGTTCAATGTAGCACTGAGTTTTTGAATGGAATGTTTACCTAGTACTCCTACTCTCTTGGGCTATTTTCTTGGCTGAGGGCTACAGCCCAAGTAGAACCGTCAGAACCCCGTGGGTTCATTTTTTTTTTCTGTCAAACCATATCACTCTTTATTATGATGCTTTTTAACTCTGGACGTGTAGGGCTGGTGTGCATCTAGTTATGCCAAGGTCGACTTTGCACTCGGTGTAGTTGCATTGTCCCGATGTGACGGTTGATGCAATAATATTCCTTTTATCCAAAGAATTTTTTTTTGTATAGGTCATGGCTTTATGTATTGGTCAACAAAACTAATTTATAAGAGAAAAAATACAAATGAAATGTATCACTTCTTTTCTCTGTGTGTGTCTCTCTCTCACACAGACATTATGGGTCCACGTCCACCCAGGGTGAAGCTAGGAACATGGTTGTGTGGTTCAATAGAACATGGTAGCACTGTTCCTCGTCTGCGGCCACCACCGGCGACCTCCCCCACATCAGTCGCCGCCACCAGCGCCCTTCCACTTCTCTCCTCCCATCACCTTCCCCCCTCCATTGGAAACCTCCTCCCTTTCCCCTCTCCCCAAATCGAGCAGCAGGTCCTCATCCACGGCCATGACGACGCGAGCGCCATGGTGCAAGCCGAGGGCGTGTGACAAGGGAGCTCGGACCCTGGTGCCGATGCCATGGACAAATTTGCATGTGCCATACTCTAAACCTTCAAATAATAATCTGTTTCGTATGCCCGAATCGCTCATGTAGCGACCCTGGTGCCGATGCCATGGACAAGGTGCCCTCTCCATCTCTCCTTTCTCTTTGTGTGTGTGTGTGTGTGTGTGTGTGTGTGTGTGTGTGTGTGTGTGTGTGTGTGTGTTCGATTTGGAGTTGGTGCTCTGTTCGTGAAGCTCCGTCTCTTCTCTACCGTAGGAGAACATCTATGTTCATGAAGCAGCCCCAATCGTAGCCTTTCCTTGGCCATGGCGACCGAGTAGGCAGGAGGTACAAATCACTTCTCTCCTCCCCTTATGTGATGTGTGCCATGTGCTTGCGTGGAGAGAAGTTGCTCCGTTCCCGTCTGCTCAAGGAGGATGTGCACCATCCTCATCAAGCCATGGCGAGTTTTAGCTACTGTCACGCCACATCTGTTAGTGCTTGGAGAGTTGTAGGGTTTATCTACTGTGATGCCACATCTGTTACTGTTGTGAATACAAGTTCCAATGGATGGATATTACAATCTTGTAAGGGGAAAGGAGCTCCATAATTTATTTCTTCTGAAGCCTAAAGAAGTGGGTTCTGTGTTATGCTAATTAACAATCGTTCCTTCTGGTTTGTCGGCTTGCTGATTCAGCGTTGTGGTACAAGCATTGTTTTCCTTGTGTATTAACCATGCGAGTACAATGTTGAGCTAATCTCATATATGCCGTGTCCTCTGTTGTGCTGTGCAGTTAGTTTCATTTGATGATATTTCATTGATTTCTTCATATGAGAAGGTGGATCTACCGAACTGAGCTATAGCCTTTATCAGAGATATCTTAATTCATCTACGCTGTTAAGAAAATGTTGTAGATGGGGTTTTCTGAGGTGGCAAGTCCTACAAATAATTCTTCGAGGTGGAAATTGACACATGATGAGGTATTGTCAAATGCCATTGCCCTTTGATAGTCATTTACTACTGCAAAGTTCATTTATATGACTGATTATTAAGTGCCAATCATAGTTTCTGTGCAGCCTTTCATCAGTTGCCTTTGGTAATAGTGTTTCCCTCTTACTATGGTCTATGGTGGAGTTCAATGCATCGGTATAAATACTTTCGTTTCTCTGCAGCCTTTCCTCAAACAATTGTCATTATTAGTACTAAATAGTTGTATGCATCAGCGTGTACTATACCAAAAAAGGCTTTTGCCCCGCTTTATATGTAAAGCAAAGATCATCAACAACCCGGTAAACCGCACGCCACCACAAGACACGCACACACACCCAAGGCCGGATACATAGGCGCTGAGCGCAGCAACACTACTCCTAGCACTACCACCGCAAAGAGATGAAGCCGCATACGACGAACCGTGGGCTCCAAGGCGGCGCCTTCAGGAAGGATACGACAACAGAGCGCCACCACCGCCCGATCCGAGGATCAGAGTTTTCCCTGGAGCCGCACGACGGGCAATGAGAGCCGTGACGACGCCTTCAAGAAGGGAACGAGCACGCCGCCGCCGGTCCGTCTAAAGATGGAACGGGTTTTCACCCCGGCCAACACTCACCGTCACCGAACGCCACACCCCGGCTACCACGCTGTCCATACGGCCATGGCCACCGGGCAGCACCAAGCCACGGGCTTTGCCCAAGAGCACCACGCTACCACCACCAGGGCCGCCGCACCGACATCCAAGACCTCGACACCGCCTCGCCCAAGACCCGCCGCTACCCCAACCAAAGAGACGAGCGAAAAGGTCCCACCCTACGCACCCCTGGGCGACCCCCAACGCCAAGACCCAATAGGCCAGCCACCACTGGCTTCCATCGACTCGTCCTACAGCGTGTACTAGATGAATGATTAACCATCTCTTCGTCTTGATGTTGTTATGTTGTAAATTGCAAGCAAAGTCATTATTTTCTTCTACCCAATATAAGCCAGTGTTTGGTACTAAGGCGTATAGGACCAAGGAGACGAGCAACGAGCTAGGAGGTCTGACCCTCCCCTATGCCCCAGTGGCCATGGTTTGTACTTTTCTCAAGTCAGTTTTTTTAGAGCTCCCTTTTATTCTTGCCGAACTGCACATAAATTTATTTATTTGAATATGCTCAGTGGTCGTTTTGACAAGCAGAAATCTTGAGGTTGCGACAGAATATGTTTTGAAAAATTCATCAGGCGGAGCCCTCAAAGATAAGGACAATAATGCTCAAAGATTTGTTGTGAGTTCTGCAGCCTATTTATTTTCTGCTTTTCAATTATGTTTTCTGCCATTTACTTTGAGACTCATTCTCATTCTCTGTCTAAATATGTAGTGGCAATGAAATCAGATTTGTTCTCTGGGGTAATTGTGCGGATCAATTTGATGTCGAGAGTGTCTGTTCTGTTGGCGAAAAGGCCCCAGTTATTGGGATATTTATGAGCTCATAGCCAAAAAACTTTCAAGGTCCTTATTTTAACCATGATTTATGTCATCTCAAAATGCAGGTGTGTACGGGCCATTCTACTTTGTTATTCCGCTTTAATAAGCACAGTATGGTAGTGATGGTTATGGGCCTTTGGAAATGAGATTATCGAACTGTTCTGCCAATTGATTGTTACACGGCTTTCCATCATTGCCAAGCAGAAGTATGCATCTTGCAACATTTCCTTGCTTTTAGAATTCTTTGTACTGAAAAGCAGGACCTAACTGGTGCTATTGGCCTACCTTTTCTACAGGCAACGCCCAACGGACCTGAAAGATGGTATCCGCAGTTTGATAATTGCATCCCCAATGGTGCTCTGAACTCTCGGAACTCGGTTAAATGTGGGACCCTTTTGACAAGAAGTATGGGGAAGATTTCGTTGCTGCTGCAGTTGACCTATGCCCAAATGCTCGTGTTAATAATCATGTAAGTGTGTGTATTTCATTTCTTTTTTCTGCAAAGTCATTTGTTGTCACTACTGCATGTATTTTATGCTCACTATTGAAATCAATGATGTCCTTCTGAAGCTAATTCAGAAGTTGTCAGTCAATATGTCCTCTGGGAAATTTAAGTTGGAAGTTCTTAAGGATATAGCAAAGGAGCATCAGATAGATTGGGATACGAGCGAGGCTGAGCAGGAGCTTCTTAAACCTGCCGAAGAGCTGATTTAAGCTAAAACTGCAATGCACATACTTTTATTTTACATGGTGTATAGTCTTTGAGGTAATAGGCTTTAACTTCTAAGCAGCAAGTGTTATATTTGGCAAGTTATTGTGTCTGCACAAGGCTTCTACTCGCAATGGGGTTGTTTGCAGCATTTTGATGTCAAGTTTCTATTTATATTACACACATCATGCTTGTGATTGCTAATTCGGTCATCCTCAAGACCAAAAGGGCACCAGAAGGGGTGCCTACCTGGCACCTCCCATGAACATCTCAAGCAGAGATTCCCGACAATCTTTTGTTTGTTTACATTCTCCATTTAATGATATATGCATGTGTAACTAACCATTTCTTTTTGTTTATAAGAATTTCACATGAGATTCCTACACATAGATGAATATCCTCCTGATGCTAATCAAGGATTCGATATTCCATCAGCTTTGGTTAACTTGCGTGAGTTAATTGTAAGAAAAGATAATCTGCAACAGATCCAATGTTTGTCTCACATATGCTAGAAAATTTTCAAGGTAAATATAGGATATTTACTACCTTGAGAGTTTTAGATATTCTTCTTTTATCTTCTAATTACAATATTATTATATGATGTAGGAAGATAATGTTATGAAATCCTACAGAAGTGTTGATTGTTCCCTTGATCCTTGACAGCACATCCTCACCTCACAGGACCAGTGGCTCAAGCTCATTGTTGTGCTCCTATACCCTTGATCCTTGACACAGCATCCTCACCTCACAGGACTCGTGGCTCAAGCTCATTGTTGTGCTCCTACAATTCTTCACTAACAGTATTTATGTTTCTTATTCCTTGCGCCACAAGTATCTCTTGCAAAGTATTCTTGTACTCCTGCAATTTAAATTTCTGGATTTAGTGATGGCACTGTCCAAAATAGGTATTAGTTGTCAGTAACATCCACAGCTTCATTATTAATAGATTTGGGTTGATAGCATGGAAATTTAACACATATGGCATTAATGTCCTCTTTTTATGGATCCTGCATTGGTTTGGCTGAATGATTTTGATTTTCCTTTATGGTATATATACATCAGTCAGTCTATTATTTACCAGTACTAACCTGTAATTGTCACAGAAACATGCTTCATGTAAGGAGGTCTTCCACTCTGAGATCATGTTTGAATCTTTATTTCCACTTGAGGTCATCTATCAGAAGCGAACACGATGCACCATCCACACGCTAGGCCAGTGTGGAAAGCGACGCAATTCTTCATCGACTTCTCCGGTGCGACACGGCATCGACCCTTGGTCGCCGCGACATGCTGCTGCGACGCCATCGCCGACATTTCATCACCAAGTTCTTCATCAACGTGGTCTTCATCAACATCTTCGTCAACACATCGCCGTCGCCTCGTCCACAAGATGGACAACTAGCGTCTTCTAACAGACTTTTCTGCAAGACGCGACCTCGACGACGGCAATGACCGCATCACGACGACGGCATCGACTGTGTCATCAGCGACAACACGACTGCATCGACACGGCGTCACTACAGTGACGACCCTACACGGCGGCATTGTTCTGGCAAAACAGATGTGTGCTCGATGGGCTTCCTCCGGTCTTGGCAAAACCGGTGGACACATCGCCGACGGCACCCTCTGACATCCGCAAGGTGCATCGTCCTCATCTACAGCTCCGTCATAGTGCATTTTTGGGCATCCGGATTTGTGCGGCTTCATCAACGACGACCACACCATCGACCACGACAACATCGACCACGGCTACATCACCATGATCGGCTACCTGGATATTAATGGCTATGTCTACAACGACTCATCGGCAACAACTCCAATCAACAGCGTTCGCCTCATCACTTGCGTCCACAACACTCCCGTTGTGACTGCGGGAGGGAATAGAGGAGAAGACAGGAAAGGCAGCAGAAGGGGACGTAGTCACTGCCCTAGGTGCCGACCCATCAGCCATTCGAGACGCAGTTGATGATGGTGTAGCGGAGAGGATGGCAGAAGTGCAAGACTTCAAATTCAGTCGCAATCGTCTGCTTCACTCCCGCTACGACTGAGGGGGAATGTTAGAATATAAATATGTTTAAGATAGAGATGAGGAGATAGAGAGATAAAATAGCTTTAACCATGTATGACTTGCCATCTACTCCAAGTCTCTCTCCCTCATATTGTACTCTATATATACCCCACACTTAGTCGGATCAATACAACAATAGAAAAAAAATTATTTATCAGTAGTAACCCGTAATTTTCACAGAAACATGCTTCATGTAAGGAGGTCTTCCACTCTGAGATCATGTTTGAATCTTTATTTCCTCTTGCCTCTCTATGCTTGTACCAGCCCCGTACTAATTAGATCATGTTTCAATCTTCATTTCCTCTTGCCTCTATATCCTTGTCCCAGCCCCCATACTAATTGTTTTACTTGGCTAGATGCTCCTAGCTTGACAACACATAGTGCTGCCTTTATAGTCTTTACTGTCGATATGGCCAAGTTTATCTTGAACGAAGTATAGATGGCACCTCTTGGCATGTACATGCTTGGCAGTATTCTATCTTACTCCCTCCCTCCGAAAATACTTGTCATCAGAATGGATAAAAAGAGATGTATCTAGAACTAAAATACCTCTAGATACATCTTCTTTTACCGAAAAAGACTTTCGACCCGCTTTGTATTATAAAGCCAATCGCACAGCAAGCATCCAACAAAGTCCAACACAAAACCACGCACACACACACATGGAAGTCCACGGGAACAAATAGTACATGAAAGGGTCAATGCCGAGGGCACAGCACAACAAGCCCTAAACCCAAAACACACACGCCACAGAGCCGCCAGGCGGTCTAGTCAGGCTCAGGTGGGGGAGGCTGTAGCGGGGGAGCCATGTGGAGCGCCATCGAGCGGAGATCGGAGAGGAGGGTTGAGGGAGTCCTGGATTAGGGGGTGTCCGGATAGCCGGACTACCATCATCAGCCGAACTATCATCAGCCGGACTATCATCATCGACCGGACCCCAAGACTATGAAGATACAAGATTGAAGACTTCGTCCCGTGTTCGGATGGGACTTTCCTTGGCGTGGAAGGAAAGCTTGGTGATACGGATACGTAGATCTCCTACCATTATAACCGACTCTATGTAACCCTAGCCCTCTCCGGTGTCTATATAAACCGGATGGCTCTAGTCCGTAGGACATAACAACAATAACAACAACAACCATTACAATCATACTATAGGCTAGCTTCTAGGGTTTAGCCTCCTTGATCTCGTGGTAGATCCACTCTTGTAAACATCCACAATATCAATATCAATCAAGCAGGACGTAGGGTTTTACCTCCATCAAGAGGGCCCGAACCTGGGTAAAACATCGTGTCCCTTGTCTCCTGTTACCATCCGCCTAGACGCACAGTTCGGGACCCCCTACCCGAGATCCGCTGGTTTTGACACCGACATTGGTGCTTTCATTGAGAGTTCCTCTGTGTCGTCACCGATAGGCTTGATGGCCTCTTCAATCAACAACGATGCAGTCCTGGGTGAGACTTTTCTCCCCGGAAAGATCTTCGTATTCGGCGGCTTCGCACTGCGGGCCAATTTACTTGGCCATCTGGAGCAGATCGGAAGCTACGCCCCTAGACGTCAGGTCAGGTTTGGAAGCCTAAACTTCACGGCCGATATCCGCGGGGACTTAATCTTCGATGGATCTGAGCCACAGCCGAGCGTGCCGCGCTGTCACGATGGGCATGACCTAACTCTGCCGCCGGACAGCACCTTGGAGGCCGCACACGAATCCACTCCGACACATAGTCCGGAGCCGATCGCTCAGATCGAGGACGGATGGCTGGACACCGCCTCGGGAGCTGCAACTTCTACGGCGATGGAGCCGAACACTTACCTTGTACCACATAAAGCTCATGACTCCGAGGTGTCGGACTCTCTGCCGGACTCCGAACCTCCTGCGCCCCTGCCAGTCGAATCCGACTGGGCGCCGATCATGAAATTCACCGCTGCGGACATCTTTCAGCACTCACCCTTCAGCGATATCTTAAATTCGCTGAAGCATCTCTCGCTATCCGGAGAGCCCTGGCCGAACTACGGCCAAGATGGTCGGGACGCGGACGACGAAGAAATTCAGAGCCCACCCACCACCCACTTCGTAGCCACCGTCGACGATCTAACCGACGTACTCGACTACGACTCCGAAGACATCGACGGTATGGACGACGATGCCGGAGAATATCAAGAACCAGTGCCTACAGGACACTGGAAGACCACCTCGTCATACGACATATATATGGTGGACACCCCAAAAGATGGGGACGGCGAAGAAGCAACGGAGGCCGATTCCTTAAAGAAACAGCCCAAGCGCCGACATCAGCGGCGCCACTCTAAATCCCGCCACATCAAGAATAGAGATTCCGGCAGAGGAGATAATAACACCCCAGAAAGTGCCGAAGACAACCCCCTCCAGCACGATCCAGCGCAGGAGGAGGCAGAAGCAAGCCCTCACGAGAGGGCGGCAGACGAAGAGGTCGAGGATGATAATTACTTACCTCCCTCCGGAGACGAGGCAAGCCTCGACAACGACGAATTCGTCGTGCCTGAGGATCCCGTCGCACAAGAGCGTTTCAGACGCAGGCTAATGGCCACGGCAAATAGCCTAAAGAAAAAGCAGCAACAGCTTCAAGCTGATCAAGACCTACTGGCAGACAGATGGACCGAGGTCCTCGCGGCCGAAGAGTATGAACTCGAACGCCCCTCCAAAAGTTACCCAAAACGCATGTTGCTCCCCCGACTAGAGGAGGAAGCGTACAAACCTGCATCACCAGCGCACAATACGGCAGACCGACCACCTCGTGGCCGCGACAGAGAGGCGTGCAAGCCCTCCACCAAAAACGTACCCCGGCACCGCTCAAAAAGCATGAAGCCACGGGGGAACGCGCCGGACTTGCGGGATATATTGGAGGACAAGGCAAGACAATCCAGATCCATCTATGGATCACGTGGGCGCCCTAAGACCCACGACGAATACCGTCGCACCGGATACAGCTACTCCGGCCGGGCCGAACACAGCAGACAACGCTCTCTCGAGCTACGTCGCGATATTGCTCAATACAGAGGCGCCGCACACCCACTATGCTTCACTGACAAAGTAATGGATCATCAAATCCCTGAAGGGTTTAAACCCGTTAATATCGAATCCTACGATGGCACAACAGACCCCGCGGTTTGGATTGAGGATTATCTCCTCCATATGAATATGGCCCGCGGCGACGATCTTCACGCCATCAAATATCTCCCTCTCAAGCTTAAAGGACCAGCTCGGCATTGGCTTAACAGCCTGCCCGCAGAGTCAATTGGATGCTGGCAAGACCTGGAAGCCGCATTCCTCGACAACTTCCAGGGCACGTATGTGCGACCACCGGACGCAGATGACCTAAGCCACATAATCCAGCAGCCAGACGAATCGGCCAGGCAATTCTGGACACGGTTCTTAACAAAGAAAAATCAAATCGTCGACTGTCCGGATGCAGAGGCCCTCGCGGCCTTCAAACATAATATCCGCGACGAGTGGCTGGCCCGGCACCTAGGACAGGAAAAGCCGAAATCCATGGCAGCCCTCACATCACTCATGACCCGCTTCTGTGCGGGAGAGGATAGCTGGCTAGCTCGCAGCAACCACCTCAGCAAAAACGCTGGCAGTTCAGATACCAAGGACCGCAATGGCAGGTTGCGTCGAAACAAAAACAAACGCCGCATTAACGGCGACAGCAATGAGGATACGACAATCAACGCCGGATTTCGAGGCTCCAGGCCCGGTCAACGGAAGAATCCATTCAAATGAACCACTCCGGGCCCGTCCAATTTGGACCGAATACTCGACCGCTCCTGTCAAATACATGGAACCCCCGAAAAGCCAGCTAAGCATACCAACAGAGATTGTTGGGTATTCAAGCAGGCAGGCAAATTAATCGCCGAAAACAATGACAAGGGGCTACACAGCGATGACGAGGAAGAGACCTGGCCGCCGAACAACAGAGGACAAAAGGGATTCCCCCCCCCCCCAAGTTCGGACGGTAAACATGATATACGCAACACATATACCCAAGAGGGAGCGGAAGCGTGCACTAAGGGACGTATACGCGATTTGTAAGGATTTGCCCCAAAATTTGCCCCAAATTTGTAAGGATTTGCAGGCCCCCATCCATTCAAATGATCACCAAGATTAGCAACTTTGTCCTTTCATCTCTCATTGCTAGATTAGCTCTTGCATTGGTTTATATAGTGATTAATTGTGGGTTTTAGTAATTTGGGAGGAATTATATGTGGTAGTATTTGATTTATATGCAATTTGAGGTCAAAATAACACTTAGTTTGCATATGTAGGTGTGGTTTACTTAGTGCCTTATAAATCTCCGTCGTAACCACCGTCGATCGCCCGCACTGTCCCGTCGCCGGCACCACCTTGTGGTGAGCCTCTTGTTCATGAAATTATATATAAAAAATTGATGTTTGTGCGATTTGGATATATAGTTACTCGTATAATAATTATCTTACCCGTATGTTGTTTGTTATACATAGTGCCATGGTTTTGATATCCGTCCCCGTCGGCCCTTGTCCTTGTTATGATTCGTATGTGGTATATTCTTTTTTAAAACTATTTGTTGCATTTCGTGTTTATGACAAATTATGCCCATCAAGTTGACATAGATATTTTTATCTAGGAGGTATGTGAACCGGAAATTCCAACCGACCCTATTGTCGAGAGGTTAAATTTAGTTGAAAGAGAAAACGAGTACTTGAAAGAAAAATTGAAAAGAATTGAGGGGGAGAAGATGGAATTGGAGTTGCATGTTGCCGGTGTCGTCAATGATCACAAGATCAAGATGGAGAAAATGCGCTTGAAGATTAGAAAGATTAGAAAATATGCCATCGATAGTGAGGCTTGGTATCATTATGCTGTTGGATCAATTGTTACCTTAGTTGCGATCTTGATCGCATTTGTTGTTGCATTTAAATGCTTTAGCTAGAGAGTTATTTGTTTGTTGCATTTAAGTGTTGTATGAACTTTATGTATGAACTTGTATTAATTTGGTCTATTCGGTGTTGTGTAATAAAGATGAGCCGGCAATGAATGTACGATGACCGATGCTCTCCCCAGTTTGTTGAGGGCGTGCATACTTTTCTGCTTGTGGCTGAGGCAAACAAGCGGGCGGATGGTTTTATGCCTTATTCATGTGCTGGCTGTAAGAATGGTCGCAATTACTCTACGTCAAGAACCATTCACGTCCACCTGTTTGAGTCCGGTTTCATGCCCCACTATAATGTTTGGACCAAGCACGGAGAAAGAGGGGTTATGATGGAAGACAATGAAGAAGAAGAGGACGACGACAGCTATCCTGGCCATGGGTTCCCTGAATACGATGATACAACAATGGGGGAAGAAGCTGAGCTGGTAATGCGAGAAGAAGCTGAGCCGGCAATGCGGGAAGAAGCTGAAGAAGAGGCATCAGATGAGCCCGTTGATGATCTAGGTCGGGCCATTGCCGATGCAAAGAGAAACTGCGCAAGTGATTTGGAGAAGAAGAAGTTGCAGCGCATGTTAGAGGATCACAAAAAATTGTTGTACCCGAATTGCGTAGGTGACAAGAAAAAGCTGGGCACCACACTGGAATTGCTGCAATGGAAGGCAGAGAATGGTGTATCTGACAAGGGATTTGGAAAGTTGCTGGTAATGATAAAGGATATGCTTCCAAAGGACAACGAATTGCCCGAGAGTACGTACGAAGCAAAGAAGGTTGTCTGCCCTCTAGGGTTAGAGGTGCAGAAGATACATGCATGCCCTAATGATTGCATCCTCTACCGCGGTGAGTATGAGGATTTGAACGCTTGCCCAGTATGTGGTGCATTGCGCTATAAGATCAGCCGCTATGACCCTGGTGATATCGAGGGCGAGCGCCCTAAGAAGAAGATTCCTGCCAAGGTGATGTGGTATTCTCCTATAATACCACGGTTGAAACGTTTGTTCCAAAACAAGGAGCATGCCAAGGCGATGCGATGGCACAGAGAAGACCGTAAGAAAGACGGAAAGTTGAGAGTACCCGCTGACGGGTCGCAGTGGAGAAAAATCGAAAGAAAGTACGGGAAGGAGTTTGCAGATGATGCAAGGAGCGTATGGATTAGTCTAAGCGCAGATGGCATTAATCCTTTTGGGGAGCAGAGCAGCAACCATAGCACCTGGCCTGTGACTCTATGTTTATATAACCTTCCTCCTTGGTTGTGCATGAAGCGGAAGTTCATTATGATGCCAGTGCTCATCCAAGGCCCTAAGCAACCCGGCAACGACATTGATGTGTACCTAAGGCCATTAGTTGAAGAACTCTTACAACTGTGGAATGGAACAAGTGTACGTGCCTGGGATGAGCACATGGGGGAAGAATTTGACCTAAAGGCGTTGCTGTTCGTGACCATCAATGATTGGCCTGCTCTCAGTAACCTTTCAGGACAGACAACCAAGGGATACCGCAGATGCACGCACTGTTTGGATGATACCGATAGTATATATTTGAATAGTTGTAAGAAGAATGTGTACCTGGGACATCATCGATTTCTTCCGAGCAGGCATCCCGTAAGAAAGAAAGGCAAGCATTTCAAAGGTGAGGCGGATCACCGGACGAAGCCTCGCCACCGTACTGGTGCTGATGTACATGATATGGTCAAGGATTTGAAGGTGATATTTGGAAAGGGTCCTGGCGGACAACCTGTTCCGAAGGACGCTGACGGACGAGCACCCATGTGGAAGAAGAAATCTATATTTTGGGACCTGCCATATTGGAAAGACCTAGAGGTCTGCTCCGCAATCGATGTGATGCACGTGACGAAGAATCTTTGCGTGACCCTGCTTGGCTTCTTGGGCGTGTATGGGAAGACAAAAGATACACCTGAGGCACGGGAGGACCAGCAACGTATGCACGGAGAAGACGTCATACATCAGGGTCATGCAAGGTACGCTCTTACCAAAGAAGAGAAGGAAATCTTCTTTGAATGCCTGCTCAGTATTAAGGTACCGTCTGGATTCTCGTCGAATATAAAGGGAATAATAAACATGGCAGAGAAAAAGTTCCAAAACCTAAAGTATCATGACTGACACGTGATTATGACGCAACTCCTTCCGGTTGCATTGAGGGGGCTTCTACCGGAAAACGTTCGATTAGCCATTGTGAAGCTATGTGCATTTCTCAATGCAATCTCTCAGAAGGTAATCGATCCAGAAATCATACCAAGGTTACAGAATGATTTGGTGCAATGTCTTGTCAGTTTTGAGTTGGTGTTCCCACCATCCTTCTTCAACATCATGACGCACGTCCTAGTTCACCTATGCGAAGATATTAACGTTTTGGGTCCTGTATTTCTACACAATATGTTCCCCTTTGAGAGGTTCATGGGAGTCTTAAAGAAATATGTTCATAACCGTGCTAGGCCAGAAGGAAGCATCTCCAAGGGCCATCAAAATGAGGAGGTCATTGAGTTTTGTATTGACTTTATTCCCGACCTTAAGCCGATTGGTGTTCCTGAATCGCGGCATAAGGGCAGACTGGATGGAAAAGGCACGCTAGGAGGTGAACAAATAATATGTATGGACGGACATTCTCTCACTGAAGCACACTACACAGTACTACAGAATTCCGTCTTGGTGGCTCCGTATATGGATGAACACAAGAATTTGCTACGCTCCAAACACCTGGAGTGGTCTGATGACTGGATTACACGTGAACAAACCAGGAGTTTCGCCAGCTGGTTGCAGACACGTACCATGCATGACACCTCTATTGAAGATGACCTGTACTTGTTGTCCCAGTTACCATCTTCGAATATAATGACTTTCAAAGGGTATGAGATAAATGGTAATACGTTTTACACGATCGCCCAAGATAAGAAGAGCACCAACCAAAACAATGGTGTCCGCTTTGATGCAGAAACCAAGACGGAAAAGGAAACATATTATGGTTATATACAGGACATATGGGAACTTGACTATCGACGTGGTTTAAAGGTCCCTTTGTTTCAGTGCAAATGGGTCAATATGACACGAGGCGGGGTAACGGAAGACCCGCAGTATGGAATGACAACAGTGGATCTCAACAATCTTGCGTATGCAGACGAACCATTCGTCCTAGCCAATGATGTGGCACAGGTTTTCTATGTGAAGGACATGTCTACCAAGCCAAGAAAAAGAAAATATAAGGAAGCGAATGCATCGTACGATGAGCCAAAGCGGCACATAGTTCTTTCTGGGAAGAGAAACATCGTGGGAGTGGATGACAAGACAGACAAGTCAGAAGATTATGAAAAGTTTGATGAAATTGCTCCATGCACAGTGAATATTGACCCGAGCATCCCGTTAAATGATGAAGATTTTCCATGGTTACGGCGCAAAGGGACACACGCGAAGAAAAAGTTTCAAACCCAAAGATCTGGGATGTGATCGACTTCACTATCATCACTTTCTTCTGTGTTTCACACCCAGAGGGGAATCTCTGTAATAGTTAGGGTAGTTATATGTTTTGGCATTTGAAACGCGAAGAAATTTTATGTGCAAACAAATTCTTTCATGCCTTTACTGATTTTTAAAGTTAAGTTATTCACAAACTAGTGATTCACACTAATTTCAAATAATTCAAAATTTAAACTATTCAAATTTGAAAACTACGGGCACTAACAGAAAGTTTGTAATTTTTTGTGCCTAAAGCAAAAATGTTCACAAAGAAACTCTAAATACACAAAAAAACAACACAAAAAAAAATAAAGCAAAAAAAATAAAAAAAGCCCGCCTACTAGGCCAGAGCGGCCTGCATACGACTAGAAACCCAACCTGTCGTTGGGCCAGGATGCAGGCCCGCAAAGGCCAAGTGGGCCCACAGGGCTGCAAAGAACACGTAGGCCTAGTAAGCCTGCTTTGGAGAGGAGCTCGAGAGAGCGACCGCACGGGGGTTTATAAACCAGTGCGGTCGCCCCTCGGCTAGAGAGGTGGGACTAAACTTGCCGCACCGCACCTGCGCCAGCGCACCCCCTTTAGTACCGGGTCGTGGCACACACCGGTACTAAAGGGGGGGCCGTTAGAACCGGTTTGTGCCACCACCCGGTACTAAAGGGGGTCGCTTCCCGCCGCTTGGGCTGGCCAAAACAGACCTTTAGTACCGGTTGGTGGCTCCAACCGGTACTAAAGGTGCCTTCTATATATACAACACTTCGAAAATTTTCATTCTCCCTCTGTTTCTTCCTCTGTTTCCCCATTGAAGCACTGCCCGCCCCGATCGATCGACGCCATCACCGACCCCGTCGCCGTCGCTGCCCCCGTCCCTGTCGCCGCCCCCATCGCCGTCGCCGCCCCCGTCCCCGTCGCCGCCCCCGTCCCCATCGCCGCCC
>NC_057795.1:661043598-661048902 GCF_018294505.1 Triticum aestivum
CCTCGCCCCCGGCGGCCACCATAGGCGCCGCCCCTCCCCGAGCCCATACACACACACAAGCATGATGAACACACACACACACACACACGTATATATGTATGAATGCATGTATATATTAGTATATACGTATTTTGTATGTTTAATTAGTTTAGATTTTTTAGATTATTGTTTTTTCACTAGTATATATGTATGAATGCATGTTAGATGGATATAATTAGTGTTTAATTAGTATGGAATTTTTTTATATAATGTTGTTTTTCTGTTTTTTAATGGATGTATAGAAGTTGTTTTTTCTGTTTTTAGTGTTAGATGCTTAATTAGTATGAAATAGCATATAGAATTTTGACATATGCAATGATAGCATAATTAGTGTTATATAGAAATGTTAGTTATCAAAATCCAATCATTAAAAAATGTTACTTTTTGCGGGCATATAGCTAGTATTTGTTCTCGACGATGCCCGGCCCGCATCCTCGCCGTCGACCCTTCCGCGACGACGTCCGGCTGACCCATGTCCGGGACTGGGCTCCGCCGGGCTAGCACTGGGAGGTGCTGCCTGGAGGGGCGCGCCGCTTGATGAGGAACCCGGCCCCGGGTCCCGTCGTCGACCCTGATCTTGTTTGGTGGCGTTCGCGTGGGCCAGTTTCGACGTGGAGGGAGCCAACCCAGCCGGAGGTGGTACGTCGCCGTGTCAGGGAGGAGGACGAGCACGTCCATCGCTACATGGTTGCGTTAGAGGGCGGCAGGTTCTCCAATACCTGGCAGTTTCTTCAGGGATCTCACTTCAGCTATGATCCTGTGAGGGTTCCTTCTCTTTGGGTGTCCACCGCCCGCGGCGCAAGAACCGCGAGTGTCCTAGATTCTTCTGTAGTATTCGATCTTTATTAGCTACCTAGCCAGTGATGTATTCGATATTATATCTATTATTCGAGACGATGTATTCAAGATTATATCTATTATTCGAGACGATGTATTCGAGATTATATCTATTATTTGAGACGATCTAATTTGAATACTAAATTGTTTTATATTTCTTTTGGATTAGTTAAATAAAAGCTATGGCAGAGAATACCGGCAGAAAGGGAGAACAGGCCATGTTCGATATGATACGCCATCCTCACGGGAATGAAGAAGATTATGACGGCTCCGAATTTCTAAACAACACCGGAGAGGGTGATATGATATTCGATCGTGACGACCGAATTGATGAAGTCATGAACTATGATTATGATGATGACGAAGAAAATGTTGATCTTGAAACAACAAAGACCGGCGAGGTATATATATTTATATAAGCAGGCATCTGGTGATCATCACATGTTTTAAATGACTTGAAGATATATTAACGAATCGATCTCTGTTCTTTCAGCCATCCGGATCGAGCAAATCTTCAGGAAAAAGGACGAAACGAGGCCCAAACAAAAAGTTGAAGGAGGGCGTAAAGTACAATATCGAGGCAATCAGACCTAGTGGCGAACCATTAGCTCCTAAGAAGATTGCGGACAAGTTCGTTCGTCAGTGCGGAGTTCTTGTGAAGGACCAACTCCCGATCTCCCTTCAAGAATGGAGAGAGCCAGCAAAAGACAAAAGACAAAAAGACAAAGAGGACGCTGCTCCACGTCCAGATGTTACTTTTGTCGACAAAAAACAAAAAGATCTGCTTTGGGCTACTCTCATGGAACATTTCACCCTACCAGATCATTTCACAGAAGCAGATGTGCAGAAAGTCAAGGACGCTGCTCTTAGGAAGATGGCGGTTGCATTCAAGAACCACAAGAATCGTGAATGGGACAAGTACGTCAAGGGAGGAAGGAAGACTCCAGTATTCGAGGGAACACTAGAGAACCAACGTGCTCATTGGGACGATTTCGTGAAATTCAAGGATTCGGAATTAGCTAAGGAACGGTCGAGAATAAACAAGAAGAATGCCGAAAAAAAGGATAAGTTCCATAAGCTGGGGCCAGGTGGCTATGCGGTGGCAATGCCTAAGTGGGATTAGTCTGAGAAAGAGATGGAGGATGCAGGTGCCACTCCGGTTACTAAGAGCTGGCCCCCCAGGGTCAGGACTTGGTTCTATACGCATGGAGGGGAGTTGGACCCGAAGACAGACAATGTTTCGACGAGGGCAAGTCTGAAGGGAGCCGACCATGCGATACTTGTTGCAATAGAAGAGGCACGATCGGGGGTGTTCCAGCCCAACAGAGAGAACGACAAGCTTACGCGTGCCCTGGGAAATCCTAAACACCCGGGAAGAACACGAGGCAAGGGTGCTATTCCGTGGTATGAGGGGTTTTCAGACTGGAACACCGACTACAGAACCCGTGCGAGAAAGAAGATTGCGGAGGAGAAGAAGAGGAAGATGGAGGAGGAGCAGAGGAAGCGGGACTATGAACGCCTTCAAGGCCTAGAAGCAAGTCAAGCGGAATTGGCAGTTAAATTCCAGCAGCAGCAGGAGCAGATCGACTCACTTACCCAGCAAAGGGGGTCTCAGCAGCTGCAGCAGCTAGCGAATGATCCAGCATTGGATAGCACCGCCCCATCCATGCCGAGAAGCAGCGTGGGTTCCGCCCCGGACGATGAAATGCTGGGTAGATACCCCGTGGATGACATCACGGAGAACACTAGCTGCGAGCTACACGTCAAAATGAAGAACATATCCATGAAGGTGGCGAACGCGGTTGCTTTTACAAATCCCCCCGAGGCAACCTTCCATTGCAACCCGATTCCAGCGGGCTATGCTCGTGTCTTGGTTGATGAGGTGGTGGACCCATATTCGGAGCTAGAGCTTGACATTCCTGGAGGTGATGACGAGCACTTTCTCGGAGAGGCCAACCATCGTATCATCCTATGGAAAAAGGATTGCATCATCTTTCGAAGGCCACCGACACCGCGTCAGCCGACTCCTCGTCGAAGTCTGCCACCGAGTCAGCAGACTCCGGCTCCTACAAGTCCACCAAGTCCGGCAAAGTGTCAGGCCACTCCTCCTCCAAGTCCGGCAAAGTGTCAGGCCACTCCTCCTCCTCCAAGTCCGCCACAGCGTCAGACGTCCACTCCTCCTCCAAGTCCGGCACAACCTCAGGCCACTCCTCCTCCAAGTCCGGCACAGCTTCAGGCCACTCCTCCTCGTCCAACTCAGCCCCGTCAGCCGTCTCCGCTGCCTCAGCAATCGCAGAAGAGACACCCCGCAGCTATGGTGCGTAGCGGTATGAGTCGAGGTAGTACAGGAAGTACAGGCGAAGGCAAGCGATATAAATATGGTCCAAGCCTCAAGCCTCTTCCGCAGAGGCCTTATGACAAGTCCGAGGAGGAAATCACAGCCATATCGAAGGCCGAGGTGGAAGCCCATTTTGCACCGAAACCGCCACCGCCGCCAAGGGAGAAAGTGCCTGAGGAAACGATTGACCACTTCATTCGTATGGCTCAACCACCAGCTCCCAAGCCTGTTGACACAGACTATGAGCGCCACATCAGGAAGTTAAATCAAGCACGTCTACGTAAGGAGGCGAGCTCGGGATCGAGCAAACAGCAAGCAGCTGTCAAAAAATGCGGGAAAACCATTCCCCAACTGGGAGAACAGGCGGCGCAATCGATCCCCTCGCTTTTTGTGCCAACAACACATGACAGTACGCGCGCCCAATATTATTGTGGGCAAACAGTTTACGTTCCCGAGGTGGGCAATGTGGTAATAACCAAGGACCATATAATGCAGGCTGAAGTTCTCAACATCACTGTTGGACAACTCCTCGAGATCGAGCCCATGCCTGTGCTTAAAGAGGATGAAATAAAATGGAAATATGTCCGGGGCCAACCTTTGGTCGAGCCAGACAAGGTCAAGAACCTCCCAACGAAAATGTATGAATTGCATCAATGGTACATGAACATTACCAAGATTTCCGATCGATTGTCCCTCATGGTGAATGTCAAGGAGGAGCATTACTTCCATGAGAAAGCTCTGTCCATTGAGTATTCTGAACTGTTTCAGTTATACAATCAAGACGCACTTGACAAATCTATCGTCAGTTGCTATTGTCTGTAAGTGATTTCTTTCTGTAATTTAAGTCTCAAGCTAGCTGTAGTGATCCTTTTGATCAATCATTACCTGTAATTATCCTCACTATATTCTTTTCTGTGGTATTATGCAAGATGAAGATGTATGAAATGAGAAAAGGTGGACGCTTTGGCATTGGGTTCATTGACCCAAACACCGTTAATGAATACACATGGCTAATAAATCCACATCATCAAAAGGCCGTAGAGGACAACATGCTAGAGTTCTTGAAGCGCCTCAAATACAATGAAGATATACTACTTCCTTACAACTTCAAGTGAGTCACACTGTCTTGTACTACAAATTCTCTGTTTTTGCCTACTAGCTAGCTACATGTTTTTGCTTACATATGCCCGCTTAATTAAGACATGCAAACGTGTGTGCATGCAGATTTCACTGGATCTTGTGTATCATTAAAGTTGACGCCGGAACAGTTGAAATACTGGACTCACTACTCAAAGAAAATACTGACTATAACATCTTGTTTGGGATAGTCAACAGGTAATTTCAATCATTATTAACTATATATCTCGGCCTATTTAGTTCGTCATTTCATGATATGAACTATTTAATAACCCCTTTATTCATTTTCTTTGTCGACGGGCAGGGCTTGGGCAAGGTTCATCAGCGTCACGGAAGGCGAATGGAAAAAAGCTTAAATGGGGAAGACCCAAGGTAAGTAATTAAGTAGTAGCTAGCTGCCATCTCTTTAATTATCATGCTTGATTAATTATTATGTGATCAAATTCCATTCTCGTAAAGGCCCTGAAGCAGGCGCAGGGAACTGATCTGTGTGCATTCTGCGTTTGCGAGAACATTCGCATGATGGCGTCCGAAAGGAGCAGATCTCAAAGACAGGAATGGATACGCTTGTCAGAACACTATTCACAATTTTTACACCATTATATATCGATATCTAGTCACACAACTAATACACATGCATATTGATCTCCTTCTTAACAGTTCAGAGAGGTGCGGGAGAAGCTCCTAAAAACGGAGCGCGTAGAAGCACTTCAAGAGGAAATAGCGGGATTTTTGCTCGACCAGGTCATAAATCCGAAGGGAGAATACTATTACCCGCTACCGCCCCCACGAAAACCACTTCCAATTGTCATCGTGCTCCGAAGGCACCAATTAGGCTAATGCTATTGGCTCCGAAGGCAACATGCATATGTAGGAGAAATTGTATATAGCTATACATATGTGTATGTGTGAATTAATTAATATGATGGTTTGTGAGACATTGATAATATATA
>NC_057795.1:661049219-661054497 GCF_018294505.1 Triticum aestivum
CGTAAAATACCAGCAAACGAAAAAGAATTAAAATGGAAACACAAAATTAAATGAAAAAGAAATCATAAAACTAAAAACCCCCCAAACCTTATAGTACCGGTTGGTCTTACCAACCGGTACTAAAGGGCTCCAGGCCCCCGGAGCTGGCTCGTGCCACGTGGTTGCCCTTTAGCACCGGTTCGTGCTGAACCGGTACTAAAGGTGGGGGCCTTTAGTGCCCACACTTTAGTGCCGGTTATGGAACAGGTACTAAAGGGCCTTACGAACCGGTGCTATTGCCCGATTCTGCACTAGTGACCCGATACTGATGATCATGTGCTAAGAACAATTATGTAGGGTTGGGTTCGATGACTATGAGGATGATGATCGTATGACTTATTATTAATAACGAGTAGAAGTTGTACGATGATGCATGATTAGTAGGACTTGTTATTATATATGATGATGTATGATGCGAGAGCATGCATGAGTTATTATATCAGCGGGTGAAATGAACATATATATAGCAGCAGCGTTGGTAAACCAAGGACGAAGATACAAGAGAGGACACTTCTCTCTATTAGCTAGCTAATAACAACCTAAAAATAACCCCAAACCCCCTAAAGCAGCCACTTTTCTAAAAAAAACATGGACTTTTGGTCCCGGTTGGTGTCACCAACCGGGACCAAAGGCCCCCTGACTGGACTCGGGGCACAGGCCACGTGGAGGCACATTGGTCCCGGTTCGTGTTTGAACCGGGACTAATGGGTGGAGGTATTAGTAACGACCCATTAGTCCCGGGACTAAAGGCCCTTACGAACTGGAACTATTAGGTGTTTTTCTACTAGTGATATGACCAACCCTACCTCACTATATCTGCTCTACGCACCTCCCCTCCGGTCTCGTCTCTGCCATATGTCGCCACAATATCCGACTAGGAGCTTGACATCCGCCGGTCTTAGATGGATAGGGGCGGCTCATTGAGCTTCACGCCCTACCGGTGGCCTAGATGGCCCCTAGCTCTGGGCCCAACCACCGTGGCTCATCGTGGTTCGCGCCATCCCCAGTGGCACGGCGAGGCTCTTGTAGCTCCGGGCCATACCCCCTTTGTAGGTGACAACAACAACAACAACAACAACAACAACAACAATAGATCAAATTAATAACACTAATTTACAGTAGTTTTTCCAATCCCCGCAGAAAAAAATAGCTTTTTCATACATCTAGATTGCTCTACTTTTATTTATAACCAATAAACAAACATGTTTCTTGGTGTGAAAATGAAGACAGACAGCGATATGAGAACGGAACAACTTGTTAATAAGGTGCGGCATACTTCACACCGCAGGAATACAGGACATTGTGACGTTAATGTTTACTGAACTATAAACCATCCATGCCATGCACATGCACATGCACATGCACACGCACATGACCTTTCTCTCTTACATCACACCCTCACTCTTTGGCATAGCACGACGAACTACACTCTTGAAGCAAACTTGGTGATGAGCTCATTCAGAACAGAGAGATTGGTTGCAGCTATGCGCTCCCAGTCACTGGTCGCCATGACTTGTTGCAAGTCCGCAGCGGATTGAACCTTGAGGAACTCCAGGCAGGCCTCCTTCAGGTCGGAGCAGTGATGCTGCGCAGCTAGGGCAAGGATGGCAGTCACCGAGCTCGCAACTATGCGCTCCAACAACCTCTCTTCACACATCGACTAGAGCCGCTGAAGATCGTACCTGTCCGCCGCGGCAAGCAAGTCCCACAGCCACGTAATCTCAGCTCCGGCTTCTCCTTCCACCTCCATCTTGGGCATTGAGTCGGTGTAGACAAAACCAAGCAGCGCCTTGAACACGCCTGGCTCCATGTCTTGTATGTGTATGGCACCGGATGTGGTCCCCTCCTGCATGGGGCCAAAGAGCTCCGCCATGAAGACGGTGTAACATGCCGCAAGCACGCATCGGTGAGCGGCGAACGTCTCATGGCCAACCTCGAATGTCACGTCGGCGCCAACCTTTGTCGCAAAGGGTTGGTTTAGATGCTCGCATATGTTAGTTGGCCGCACCTTGATGAAGGCAGCAGCAGCAGGTCCAGGGATGATAAAATCGCATCGGATGGTGAAAGAGTCATCCTTGAGATGCTTTGACTACTCAAGCTCCTATTTTTTTATGAAACGATTGGGACCCCAGGCTTGGCCACACCGAGTAAACCCAACTGATGTCTGTGCACGGATGCGTGCGTGCTCTTGCTGGTCGACCTCATCAACGAAACTAAACTGCACGTGCGCTTTCACAGGCTGTGCAACTTCCTGTTTAAGAAGAAGGAAAACGGATATGAAGCCAGCCACACTCTTGGGATAACCACTGGCATACAAACCTATAGCCCATTGATAACCGCCAGCACTAAAAAAGCCACCATTGATGTACTCCCTCCGTTCCTAAATATAAGTTTTTGTAGAGATTTCACCATGGACTAGACACGGAGCAAAATGAGTGAATCTACACATTAAAATGCATCTAGATACATCCGTATGTAGTTCATAGTGGGATCTCTATGGCCCAGTGTGGTTGAGCTTTTATCAACGGATTCCGCTGCCGCGCGGCAGAATCTGAACCAAAGGGCGAACCCAGCAGAATCCGATTCCAGAAATCCGCTGCCAAAATCTGAACCAAAAGGAGAAGCAGCCCAGGACGTGCTTTCCAAATCTGATTCCGCTGCGGGCCAAAATCTGAAAAAGCTGTATTCCGCGGACGGCAACAACAAGCGTCCGTCAGCAATGACGGATTTGCCGGTGAAGGACATGATTCCCTGCGATCTATCGGGACAGCTCACCTCCGGCGGCAACACAACTCGCCGGCTCAACTTGGATGTGTATACAGACGCACGACGCCAAAAGGAGACACTTGACTGGGAACCAACCCTCCCCTCCCGAGGCGCTCCCCTCGGGCATCCCCGGGAGGCAACCCTAGCGCTGCCGCCCCCGTCTCCTCGCCCCGCCCCCCATCCCTCGCCGCCGCAGGTGGCGTCGCCGGCCAAAGGCCGCGTGGCGCAGGCGGCGGCGAGGCGTCTTCCTCCCACGCGCAGGTGGCGGGCGGCGCGGGGCGCCCTCCCCTGCTCGGTGGTGCCGGGCGCCGGTCGGCCGCTGCTCTGTTTTCCTCCCTCCTCCTGGCGTCCTGGTGGACTGCCGGCGCTCCCTCCTTCCCTCCTCCCCTCCTCCTTGGCTCGTGGGGGCTGGAGGCCCGGGGGCGTGCTGGCGGCGGATCTGGCACCCCCTGTCCAGATCCGACTGGTGGTGGTGGTTGGCGGTGTCACGGGTGGCCGGTGGCCCTTCCAAGGTGGTGGCGCTGCAACTGGTCCTCGTTCTGCTCCAGTGGGGTGGCGGGCCATCGACTGCTCCTGGCCAGGGCGTGGAGACGCAGGTGGTGTGGTGGTCGTTGACGCTCTTGGCGGCCTTCCTCGACGGCTGGGTGCGGTCAATCCGGCGGCCCTCGCCGGCGGACGGGTGGCTGCCTCTCCCTCGCAGGTTCTGGCCCGGAGGCCGTGGTAGGGCGTCAGGGGTGACGCAGGGGAGGCTGCTGGAGGGACGGGTAGACCGACTACCTGTCACCGGCCTAGTGCCTCCTTGCCGCTGACAGTTGTTCGGGGCGGGTTGGTCACCGGCGGTTCCGATGGTGCTTGGGGTTTGCCGGTCGGCTCAAAGCTCGTGCCTTTGATGGTCTCCGGAGTGTCTGGATGCAAGGCGGCGGCCTTGGTGGCAGGAGCTGCTGGCTCATGGGCGGAGCTCGTGGCTCGGGCGCTGATGAGCTTGCTGTCATGGCCGCGTGGGCGACATGGGGTGGGCCTTCGACGATCTCGGTGGTGGTGCGGCCGGCGCTCTCATGTAGGGCCATACATTGGACGGAGGCTGAGGGTGGTGGCCGGGGTGAAAACCTCGTGTGGCTCGGAGCCAGACCGATGGCAGCGGCGTCCATGCGTCGTTCCCTTCTTGAAGGCTCCATCGCGGTAACCCTGCGTCCTTCGTGTTACTCCGGGTGAAAACCTAGATTCCCTGGATCGGGCGGTGGTGGCTCATCGGTGCCGTTTCTTTCTTGGAAGCACCGCTTTGGAGTCCCTGGTTCGTCTGAGTTACGGTTTCGTCTCCTCGCGGTGACTCGTTCACGGTGGAGAGCTCTTTAGACCCTTAGCTATGCTCTTCTGCCTATTTGTCGTTTGCTTTGGGGTGTTTAGAGTAGCTTTGCTGTTTGTCAACTCCCTTGTATCTGCCTTGGGTGTGTGTGTGGTGTCGGGTGGTTTGCATCATGTATGTTGATCGTTGCTTTATTTATAAAGCGGGGCGAAAGCCTTTTTTGGTATACAGACGCACGCGCCCGACTCGCAGGAACTAGATTGGCCAGAGGCTTTCTCGTAATTTTCTGGTTCTACAACAACTCAATGACCTGCTGGTGGTTAGGTTACATACACGCACGACTCGGCCTATAGTAACCTATCGAGGCTGACTCCAACAAGAACCGCTAGCTAGTCCTGAAGTCTAATGACAAGTGGAGGATGCGCATGGACTTTACTGATATCAATAGAACATGTCTCGGAGATCCGGTATACAGAAGTGAGTATGAAACCGAAGATGAAGGAAAAACATCGTTCAGTATACCCCTCCCAGGTGTTGTGTCATGTCAAGAAGTCGTTCAGAATCAATAATGCAAGTGAAACCTATCAGTGTGCTATGAAGCACACTTTCGATGACCCGATCAGGTGAAGCATGGAGGTGTAACATCGATGACCTAGGGTTGAAGACTAGGAAGAAGCGTGACATGTTGCTTGACTTGTACAAGGCCTTTGAGAACCTGAGAAAGACACATTAACATCATCCACAAGGAGTGTGTCTTCGTGGCCGGGGCTAGGAAATTCCATGGTTTTATGGTCTCACATCGTAACATCAAGATGAACCCAACAAAGATTAAGGCCGTCGAAGGAATGGAACCCCCAAGAACGTCTCATTATCCACCTACTTTTAGGTAATCCACGGTTTCACACAAGAACAAAACATATTAGGGTGAACTAACATTTTGTACGAGAATGAGTCACACAAAAAGCATTGAACATTTGATTTGTGCCTTCGAAAGATCAAGTTGTAGATGGGTTTACTAAACCTCTCTGAATTCGATGGTGTTTTAAGGGCAATCTCGATTGTTATGATTCGGCTCGGCGAGGCACGCCATGATTTTCCACGAATATACTATTAGTACTTATAATATGCACTGTAGCATATCCGAAAAAAAGAGGGTAGATTAGAATCTTT
>NC_057795.1:661054851-661057263 GCF_018294505.1 Triticum aestivum
CTCTAATTGATTGTTTATAATGATTGTAACCAATTCGTGAGTTATCCCTAGCTAGTACGAAAGCAGCCGCACCCTGATTGGAAGGAGCACGTCAAACACATCGTCGAGTGCTAGCCCTCAAGATCGGAAGAAGCATGTCCTTCGCCGGCGTTTCGCCATCGTCCATGGCCCCGGCCATGATCTACTCCGGCAAGGACAGCAGCGGCAGCTGGTGGTATCACCTGCTCGTGGTGGAGGGTTTCTCCCGCGTCAAAGATACGCCCACGGGAAAGCACATCATGGGTCGTTCCTTCAGTGCTGGAGGCTATCGATGGGCTCTGAAGTTGTGTCCCAATGGTGATCGCATGGAGACTGCTGGTTTTATCTCTGTTTTTCTTGTCCTTCAGGAGGATGTTGCGCTGCCCCTAAATGTGCATTGGCAGTTTAGCTTCGTCGATCAGGTTGACCAGCAAGAGCCTGCACACATCCGTGCAGCCTAGAGCCTACACAGGTGATTTCTCTAAAAGTGGTCATGGCTGGGGTTGCAGTCGTTTCATCAAACGAGAGGACCTCGAAAAGTCAGAGCATCTCAAGAATGATTGTTTCACCATCCGGTGCGACTTTATCATCGTCTCCGAAGCTGCTGATACTTTCATTGAGGTGCCGTCATCCAATATATGCGACCGTAGGAGCCATCTTTTGGTGACGAAGCTCGGTGCCGATGTGAAGTTCGAGGTTGGCAGCGAGATGTTCGACGCGCACCGGTGCGTGCTCGCGGCCCGTTCTGCCGTCTTCAGGGCTGAACTCTTTGGGCCCATGAAGGAGGGGACTATGGCCGGTCCCATACAGATACAAGACATGGAACCAGATGTGTTCAAGGCTTTGCTTGGTTTCGTCTACACGGACTCAATGCCAAAGATGGAGGTGGGAGGAATAGCAGGAGAAGTCGGACCTGAGGTTCCGTGGATGCAACACTTGCTTGCGGCGGTAGACAGGTATGATCTCCAACGGCTCAAGTCAATGTGTGAAGACAGGCTATTGAAACACATAGATTTGATCTCGGTGTCGGCCATCCTTGGTGTAGCTGCGCGACACCATTGCTACGAACTGAAGGAGGCCTGCCTGGAGATCCTCAAATTCCAGTCGGCTGACGGCTTACGAGATGTCATGGGGACCAATGACTGGCAGCACATATCTACGACCGATCCGTCCGTTGTGTATGAGCTCATTACCAAGCTTGCTTCGAAAGCTAATCCGTAGTAACGGTATGCTTACTTAATTATTGTTCCACGAAAAGAGAGGTTGTGATCTCCTTACCGTGTATGTGTACCTGTGGTATAGATTCAGTAAAGTGTATATTTTGCTGCTTTCATGCATATATCCAGGGCAGAGAAAATGTTGGTTCTTTGTTTTTTGGGAGGTGAAAGAAATTTCAAATAATTGTCTATCTAGTTCTTCAGTTTTTTCTATCTAATTCTTCGCTTTTTTATATCGATATCTATATCTTTCTATTCATATTTTTAGTATCTTTCAGATGTATTTTGTGTTTGGAATCCTATGTACTCCCTCTCATCCATATTAATTGTCGCTGGCTGATCATAGGAAACATTCCGTTCAATGTAGCACTGAGTTTTTGAATGGAATGTTTACCTAGTACTCTCTTGGGCTATTTTCTTGGCTGAGGGCTACAGCCCAAGTAGAACCGTCAGAACCCCGTGGGTTCATTTTTCTTTTCTGTCAAACCATATCACTCTTTATTATGATGCTTTTTAACTCTGGACGTGTAGGGCTGGTGTGCATCTAGTTATGCCAAGGTCGACTTTGCACTCGGTGTAGTTGCATTGTCCCGATGTGACGGTTGATGCAATAATATTCCTTTTATCCAAAGATTTTTTTTTTGTATAGGTCATGGCTTTATGTATTGGTCAACAAAACTAATTTATAAGAGAAAAAATACAAATGAAATGTATCACTTCTTTTCTCTATGTGTGTCTCTCTCTCACACAGACATTATGGGTCCACGTCCACCCAGGGTGAAGCTAGGAACATGGTTGTGTGGTTCAATAGAACATGGTAGCACTGTTCCTCGTCTGCCGCCACCACCGGCGACCTCCCCCACATTAGTCGCCGCCACCAGCGCCCTTCCACTTCTCTCCTCCCATCACCTTCCCCCCTCCATTGGAAACCTCCTCCCTTTCCCCTCTATCCAAATCGAGCAGCAGGTCCTCATCCACGGCCATGACGACGCGAGCACCACGGTGCAGGCCGAGGGCGTGTGACAAGGGAGCTCGGACCCTGGTGCCGATGCCATGGACAAATTTGCATGTGCCATACTCTAAACCTTCAAATAATAATCTATTTCGTATGCCCGAATCGCTCATGTAGTGACCCTGGTGCCGATGCCATGGACAAGGTGCCCTCTCCATCTCTCCT